>NC_084602.1:4291850-4337285 GCF_033807715.1 Cololabis saira
TCATATGAGCAGTCGGGGGAGGGGGTTTCTTTCTCTGGGTTAAAATGTAGTATTTTAATCTGTTTAAAGGCAGATAATGAACTATATGAAGTAACTAGGTCCTTTCTTTGCACACACGCACGCACGCACGCACGCACGCACGCACGCACGCACGCACGCACGCACGCACACGCACACACACACACACACACATATTCTGGGCATAAATGACAATAACTCGATCTATGTCTTACTAGAATAAAAAGCAAAAAGATGCAGAGTTCTATAAAAATGCAAAAATAAACAATGAAAAAAACAGAAATATGAATATGATCTTTTATTTATTTGTAAGGATCCCCATTAGCCATGCCCTTAAACACAGCTAGTCTTACTGGGGTCCACATTAAAAAACAATACATTTAAAACATACAGTTAAAAACTAGACATAGAGAAAGAAAATGAAATTAAAGCTGCAAGCAGCGATGAACGGGCCCTCGCACTCACGTCCACCGCCCCCCATAAGCATATCAGAAATGACACCACCCACGACTTCCTATGTCAAACCATTCAAAAGTTATAGCAGAAAAAAGGAACAACCAATCAGAAGAAGGGGCGGGGCTAATTCAGGCCAATGAAGGTCAAGGATTCCATACAGAGTCTTATGACACCACCCACGACTCTCTATGTCAAACCATTCAAAAGTTATGGCAGAAAATCGGGACAACCAATCAGAAGAAGGGGCGGGGCTAATTCAGGCCAATTATGGTCAAGGACTCAATACTGAGTCCCATGACACCAGCCACGACTCTTTATGTCAAACCATTCAAAAGTTATGGCAGAGAAAAGAATTCTAGGGGGCGCTGTTGAGCCGTTAGGCCACGCCCATTAATGCAAACCATGAAATATCAAATTTATCACCAGGCCTGGCTTGCATGCAAAATTTGGTGACTTTTGGAGAACTATCAAATATGGACCAATCAGATGAAGGGGACGCGCGCTTTTTCGCGTCCAGCGTCGCCACGGTAACACTTTTGAAAGAGAAAAGTAATGTGCGTCGTCGCAGGACAGAGACGCACATTTTGATGTAAAAAAAAACACAAAAATTGCTGACAAAAAATTTCGTCATACAGCCAGGCTCAAACTCTCGACTTCTGGCACCAAAGACCGCAATGCTGTGGCTGAGCTATGTCTCAGCTATACCTTTTGCTTCGACTTACTGGCTTAGGAGAGACCAACATAGCGATAAAATGTCTGGAACTTTTTTTTCCTAATTTTTTAAATATTTGTAAGGTATAAATATTAGTAAAACACTACTATTTTTATTACTTTTTCTGTAACCATTCTACCGAGGTTCTAACCGGGCTGAGCACGGGTCTATTTCTGACGTCACCATATTACAGGCAGATGATTGGTCGGGGGGCGGGGCCGTCATCACCCTACTCGCCACTGATTGGTCGGGGGGCGGGGCCGTCATCACCCTACTCGCCACTGATTGGTCGGGGGGCGGGGCCGTCATCACCCTACTCGCCACTGATTGGTCGGGGGGCGGGGCCAGCAGACGTTTGAATCAGGAAGAGGGACTCTCTATGTCAAACCATTCCAAAGCTATAGCAGAAAATCGGGACAACCAATCAGAAGAAGGGGCGGGGCTAATTAAGGCCAACGAAGCTTAAGAACTCATTACAGAGTCCCATGACACCACCCACGATGTCAAACCATTAAAAAGTTATAACAGAATAAAGGGACAACCAATCAGAAGAAGGGGCGGGGCTAATTCAGGCCAATGAAGGTCAAGGACTCCATAAAGAATCTGATGACACCACCCAGGACTCTCTATGTCAAACCATTCCAATGTTATAGCAGAAAATCGGGACAACCAATCAGAAGAAGGGGCGGGGCTAATTAAGGCCAACAAAGCTTAAGGACTCATTACAGAGTCCCATGACACCACCCACGACTTCCTATGTCAAACCATTCAAAAGTTATGGCAGAGAACAGTATTCTAGGGGACGCTGTTGAGCCGTTAGGCCACGCCCATTAATGCAAACCATGAAATATCAAATTTATCGCCAAGTCTGGCTTGCATGCATAATTTGGTGACTTTTGGAGAACTATCAAATATGGACCAATCACATGGAGGGGGGGCGCGCCTTTTGGCGTCTAGCGTCGCCACGGTAACACTTTTGAAACAGAAAAGTAATGCGTGGTGTCGCAGGATGTAGACGCACATTTTGATGTATAACACACCTGGGTGCACGTTACTGTTCGGGCTGAATTAACTGCCGAAGGAATGGCATAAATTTCGCCAAAATGACACAATTTATTCAAAATGGCCGACATCCTGTTCGGTTTCGGCCATGGCTCCAAGAGACTTTTCTTTAAGTTGTGCCATGATACAGGTGTGTAGCGATTTCCGTGCAGGTACGTCAAACCGTATTGTGGGGCTTGAGGCACAAAGTTTTCCGGGGGGCGCTGTTGAGCCATTTTGCCACGCCCATTAATGCAAACCATGAAATATCAAATTTATCGCCAGGCCTGGCTTGCATGCCAAATTTGGTGCCTTTTGGGGAACTATCAAATATGGACCAATCAGATGAAGGGGGGGTGCGCTTGTTGGAGTCTAGCGTCGCCACGGTAACACTTTTGAAAGAGAAAAGTAATGCGTGTAGTCGCAGGATGGAGACGCACATTTTGATGTATAACACATCTGGGTTCACGATACGGTTCGGGCTGAATTAACTCTCGAAGGAATGGAATATATTGCTCCAAAATTACGCAATTAATTCATAATGTTCAAAATGGCCGACTTCCTGTTCGGTTTCGGCCATGGCGCCAAGAGACTTTTCTTTTAGTTGCGACATGATACAGGTGTGTACCGATTTTCGTTCATGTACGTCAAACCGTATTATGGGGCTTGAGGCTCAAAGTTTTTTCTGTCTGAACCAATCAGATGAAGGGTGGGCGCGCTTTTTGGCGTCTAGCGTCTCCACGGTAACGCTTTTGAAAGAGAAAAGTAATGCGTGGTGTCGCACGATGGAGACGCAGATTTTTATGTATAACACACCTGGGTGCACGTTACGGTTCGAGCTGAATTAACTGCCAAAGGAATGGCATACATTTCGCCAAAATGACACGTTTAATTCAAAATGGCCGACATCCTGTTCGGTTTCGGCCATGACTCCAAGAGACTTTTCTTTAAGTTGTGACATGATACAGGTGTGTACCGGTTTTCGTGCATGTACGACAAACCATATTGTGGGGCTTGAGGCACAAAGTTTTCAAGGGGGCGCTGTTGAGCCATTTTGCCACGCCCATTAATGCAAACCATTAAATATCAAATTTTTCGCCAGGCCTGACTTGCGTGCAAAATTTGGTGACTTTTTGGGGACGTTTAGGGGGGCAAAAAGGCCCTCCTTTCGTCAGAAGAAAAAAGAAAGAAAGAAAGAAAGAAAAAAAATTCCTACAGATACAATAGGGCCTTCGCACTGCAAGTGCTCGGGCCCTAATAACACGACACACCTACGTTAAACTTTACCGTACATGTAAATCATTCTCTTAAAGCAAAAAAAACATACATGAAACATTCCTATATACAGTAAAACATCATCTAGGCCAGGGGTTCCCAACCTTTTTTCCTTGTTCCCCCCCTACTTGTGTCTAAGACCAGCCGGCCCCCCGACCCGTACGTACTAGCAGCAAAATAGTAAAGTTATTCCTTACAAACCTTTAATTGAAAAAATGAACATTAATTATGTTTTTTTGATACATTTCTCTTTGGTTTACCCTGTACTTTGTTTTTCTCACCTTCCTTTTGTGTCACCAATGTATAAAATACGCACAAAAAATAATTGCAAGGACATAAAAATATTTCTGAAAAATGTCTCTTTTAATATGAGAGCAACATTTTTTAACATTTTTCCTTTAACAATCTGTCCGAGTAGTAGTATGATTAAATGTTGAATAAGGATATAATGATACGTTTTTAAGTTTTTATCCTGAAAAATAACTTAGTATTTTAAAATGACCAAAATATATTTCTAAGTGGGTTTATACAGACTTGGATTACAGTATTCCATTAGGTATGTTATTATGATTTATTATTTATTTAACATGTGTAAATATAATTTTTACAACTGCATATCCTCAAAACAGACAAAGTTTCGCGCCCCCCCCAGAGATCTCTGGCGCCCCCCCAGGGGGGGCCCGGACCCCAGGTTGGGAGACACTGATCTAGGCCATGAAAATCAGATCAAAAATACACCTTACCCCAGGGGTCACCAATCCTGGTCCTCGAGGGCCGGCGTCCTGCATGTTTTAGATGTTTTCCTGCTTTAACACACCCGATTCTATCGAGATTAATGTTGAAATACAGTTTCAAGAATAAAGTGGAAATTTCGTGAATAAAGTCAAAATTGTGCATAATGAAAAACAAATCTTACTCCTCTAAAATATTATTTTTATTTTCCTCCTGCCTGGCCTAATACTCTTCCGTAATTAACAGGCCAATTCCTGAAGTTAACTTTTTCTCTACTTAATCCTACAGGGTGACGGGGGTCTGCTGGAGCGAACCCCAGCTCATTACGGGCCAAACTCTTTCTCCTCTACTAACAAGGTGCCTTTGAGCAAAGTTCCCACCCTCCCGCTGTTGCATCTGCTCAGTGCAGGTAATGAAACTGTGATTAACAAACCAAAAACATAATCCCTTCAGTCATTCATGCTCTCAGACATCTACGGAAGAGTATTAGGGCCAGGCAGGAGAGAAATCTAAATAATATTTTAGAGGAGGAAGATTTTTTTTTTTGGACTCAAAAGATTCCTTGTGAACAGAGCATGTGCAGAAAACAAATTCCTGTTCCGTTTGATGGGGATATTCCGTTTGGTGTTTACATGACCCAATATTCAGGTTTTAAAAGGAGTAACCCAGGGGTCATATTCGGGTTTTAAAAAACTTGAATATGAGCAAATTCCGGTTATTCAAAGGGGTTATTGGTGTTTACATGGCCGTGCAAATTCGGGTTATTGCCAATATTCGGGTTTTAAAAGGGTTATTGATGCATGGAAACACAGTCAGTGTTCATAGGCAATCAATACAGAATAAATCCCATCCTACCCGCGTTGTATCAGCATCAGTGAGACACTAACGATGAATCCTGTTTTCAGGGTTTAACAGTTCAGTTTTTATTACCTTTCTGGTCTCAGGTGTCTGGTTTACTCAGCTGCCTGCTGCTTTAATCCCTGCATTTTCCTTCAGGGATCAATAAGATTAATTGCATTTCATTTTAATTTACGTGACGTTCAGGGGAGCACCAGTGGGTGCTGCAGGGCAGCAGCTACAGTACGATCTACCGGTTTCCTGCTGCCTCTCAGCACCAGGAAGATGTCGCTGATGCTGACAGTTCTTATTTTCTACTGGATATATTTGTATAATGCCTCGCTCCAGGAATTATTTTGCCTTTGTGCAATAACAGTACTGCACAAGACAAAGACGTGTAATGATATTTATGTTAAAGGTGGGAGAACACAAGATTCCTCTCTCATGTTTATAATGTTCTATCCAACAGAGTGGGAGGATTTTCTCTTAATCATCACATTTCCATGTTTCTGCCCAGCTTGGAAACAACCTCCATAAGCTGCTTATAAAGCTTAACACATCACAGGAAGCAGGTTTTATATATGATATATTATATATAAGATTCAAATAATAATACAATCATTCCCTGTCTCTCATTATATATAAAATAAATAAAATAAAGGTTTTCTACATTGAGACAATGGCCGGGTTTCCCAGATCCAACCTCTCTTAAGGATTTAAGAGAGGTTCAAAGAAGGTTTGAACTAAGAGAGAACCCTATGATACGGATGTTTCCCAGATGACTTCTTAACACCGTCCTTTAGTTTCGCTCTTTCAGACGCTCTTTGGAGGAGCTGTCCGGTTCTGAAACCAAATAATCGATGCCAGGCAAATCGATCACCGATCACTATCAGCGCATTTTCACACGCAGCACTGCTACCTAACGCACTAATTCCCTGCTGCCTGTGCGTTATAATGAAAAATTAAGATGATAAATATAATTCAATGACCCTTTTTCATGATGAAAACAAGACTGCAACTAAATAAGAAGTAGTCTTGGTAAGAGAATAATGAGGAAATGTATTGTTTTTATTAAATGTGAAAGATGGACGAAAGGAGAAATTAACTTAACGATCATTCAGCATATATGACCACCACATTGTATCCTCCTGACTAGTAAACAGAATCCTTCACCTCAAAAAAATATTCTGAAGTTTATTTAGCTGCTTGACCGTTTTCACTATTGCATTTATCAACGTTGTATTTGCGGATGTTTGGAGACACAGCGGGTGTGGATACGGGTTACAGTAACGCCGTTAATTTTGCGGTAACTAATACTGCAAAATAATAAAAAGTAATGCGTTAGAGTAGGCTATCTAACGCATTACTTTTTAAATTCAGTCACGCAATTACCGCTACCAAACGGTGCGTTACTCCGTTATTTCTGGCTACAGTGAGGCTTTTTTTCCCCACACGCGTAGACCGGGAGGGATTGTGTGTGCGTTCAAAAACATGAGCGGTCATGAGCCAAGAGAAGGCAATTTTCGCAAATCGCAACGTGGAATTACAGCAATCCCTGGTTTTTCGCAGGGGTTATGTTCCAAAAAGAACCCGTGATAAGTGAAATTCTTTTACAATTAAAAAGGCTTCTAATTGCGGAGATCAGCACCGCCTCGCACGTATTCCTCCTCTTCTGAATGATGCTGCATCCCGACTCGCGCTGTAGCGTCTTTTTATCCTAAACCCCGCGGTGCAGGAGTGTTTTTTCAAGAGAAGAAAATAGTTATGGGTCGTTGTCTTCGCTCTTTTTTCTTCTGGGCAAAAAGATTCTTTAATATAAACCGACACCATTGATTATATTTGAGACTGTAATGAACGATTCATCAAAGGATCCCGTTCTTCAGCTGCTGCTTCCCTGTCATCACACATGTAGGCGCTCGGGCTCGGGCTCGGCAGGAGGATCGGTGTACCGGCTGCCTGGACAGCCCGGTCCGACAGCACGTCCAGGGGATTGAAGTGCTGACGCACCAATGCGTTCATATAAACAGTTCTGCTTCGCGCACGGTGACGCGGTTGATTTGCAGAGAGAACATGCAGCCAAATCATCAAATAAATGATATTCATGATGATCGTTTTATTTGTGCGTAATGCATAAAGCATATACAGGAACACACTTGTTATTCCTTATTTTTCTTTTTTTCCCCCCTTTGCTGTCACCAATAAATGCTAAACAATATAAATCTAAAGTATAAAATAGATCAAAATGTGCGCGGGGTGCATTGTTTTAATATCTCATTGCTTGGTGTGATATTGATTTGCCTGACGCGGCTGGATCTGTGAGTCTTTGTTCACTAAGATGGTTGTAAAGACTGGGTCAGCAGCATCTTTCATTTCCTTCTTAATGAAAGAGAGACTTAAGCTAAGAGCAACTCTGGGAAACGCGATTTTCTTTCACAGGCTCCTTAAGAAGGTTTGAAAGAAGTCTTTCGCTGTTAAGAACTACTTAACTGATCTGGGAAACCGGGCCAATATCAGGTCCTTGATGTTTTTGGAGCTTACACAGCCCTCTTATGGCTCAGAAAGAGATTTCTGGAACCTTATAAGATCACTGTACTGTATGTTAGGGGTGTAGCGATACATTAACATCCAGTCCGTTTTAGAGTGGATTTTAAAATTTTAATTATTACTTTTAAGGCTCGTATGGGGCTAGCTGCTGATTACATAGCTGACCTCCTGACCCCATACGAGCCTGAACGCACCCTGAGATCCTCTGGTGGGTCATTCCTGGCCATTCCTTGGTCCAACTTAAAGACCAAGGGTGACCGGGCCTTTTCTGTTTTAGCCCCTCGCTTATGGAATGACCTGCCGGAGGAGATCAGGGTAGCTAACACACTGTCTTCTTTTAAGTCACTTTTAAAAACTCACTATTTTAGACTTGCGTTTAACTGATTGTATTATTTGTCTGTTTTTATCTCTCTTAATCTTGTACTAATTGTTTGTTTCCTTTTTTTAATTGCATGTAAAGCACTTTGTGACTTGTTTTGGAAAAGTGCTCTATAAATAAAAGGTATTATTATTATTAAGGGCCCAGGAACACGTTGGTGGGGGACAGGGCTGGGGATTGATCTAATCAACGTCCAGTTTGGATGGGAGCAGACCTGCCAGGAGCGCCATAGTTTTACCCTTTACCATGTTAAATATCCACCGTCTTTGATTGCGTATTGTATCTCCCTGTATCTGGTTGGCTTTCTTTGATGATCCTTTTGTCCTGATTATGTCCACCTGTTTCTTGTCCCTGAGAGATTTCCCATGTATAGTAATAATAGCAGTGACCAAAACAGCTGCAGAAATACTGCAGGAATGACATAGCAGCAGTTAAATGCAGCCTTCTGTAAGCTTTAAATATCCACTGGGCTTACATCAAATACATCAAAACACAACAATAAAAAACACTTTTCTGAACTTATCAATATGACTCTGTCCTTCACAGGATAAGTAACATGGATCACTGCAAAAACTCTAAATCTTAACAAGAATATTTGTCTTATTTCTAGTTAAAATGTCTCATTTTAGTAAAGAAATCTCATTACACTTAAAACAAGACTCATCACTGGAAAAAACAACAATTTTCACCTGTTTCAAGTAGATTTTCACTTAAAATAAGTAGAAATATCTGCCAGTGGAACAAGATTTTTTTGCTTGTAACGAGAAGACAAATCCACTGGCAGATTTTTCTACTTATTTCAAGTGAAAATCTACTTGAAACAGGTGAAAATTGTCAAATAAGTTATTTTTCTGGTGTTATTTTTTTTTTAAAGGGGGGATGGCAGTTTTACAGGGGGGATGATTTTGACCGTTTTTATTTCAGGGGGGGGTGGCGTCCCCCCTCATCCTCCCTCAACTCCAGTACTGTGTATAGCCCACTCCATCCTGCTTCTAGCCAGTTTCTAATGCGTTACGTTCATGCTTCCCGGTAGTGTGCTTGTCTTGTGCCTACTCATTTTGTATTTTTTTATATCCCTGGTGTGTGCAGCATTTTTTGTTATAAATAAATGCCTTTTAATCTCCTGCATTGAAGTGTTACAGCTGCAGCTGTGAGTTATGACTAACATCTTCTTACGTTGGCCCTGCTCACGTATCCACCTGTGTGCACATGATACTGGAATCTTGCAAGACGGACATCTGTCTGACTCTTGAAGTTAGCGCCAGCTCCATGTGCTGGTATTCAGATAATGATATTGTGTTTGTCTTCCATCACAGAGATGAGACAGCGCTGAAAAAGCCTTTGGCTTCACAACATCCATCCATCCATCCATCGTCCGCCGCTTTATCCGTTCCCGGGTCGCGGGGGCAGCAGCCTCAACAGGGATGCCCAGACTTCCTTCACCCCAGACACTTCCTCCAGCTCTTCCTCCAGCTCTTCCTCCAGCTCTTCCTCCAGTTCTTCCTCCAGCTCTTCCTCCAGCTCTTCCTCCAGCTCTTCCTCCAGCTCTTCCTCCAGCTCTTCCTCCATCTCTTCCTCCAGTTCTTCCTCCAGTTCTTCCTCCATCTCTTCCTCCATCTCTTCCTCCAGTTCTTCCTCCAGTTCTTCCTCCAACTCTTCCTCCAGCTCTTAATAATAATAATAATAATAAATTGTATTTATAGAGCGCATTTTCACCTGAAGAACAAGTCTCAAAGCGCTTACAATAAAGATTAAAAAAAAAGAAAAATAGAAAATAAAAATAAAAAAAAATAAATAAAAATAAATAAAATAAAAAAAAAAAAAAAGCTAAATTAGCAAAAAAGTACAAGGACATTCTAAAAGACCAGGACATCAAGGATAGGCTTTCTTAAAAAATAACGTTGTTAAGTTTCTTTTAAAACAGTCTGTGGTCTGGGGGGCCCTCAGGTGGTCAGGCAGGGCGTTCCAGAGCCTTGGGGCAACTGCCTGGAATGACCGATCTCCCATTTTTTTGAGCTTTGTTCTGGGGGGGTGGAGGTAGTGTTTGTCAGCTGAGCGGAGGGTTCTTTGGGAGATTTGGGGTGAGATGAGGTCCTTCAGGTAGGCGGGTGCATTTCCATGAACACAGTGGTAGGTGAGCAGGGAGATTTTATATTCAATTCGGTGATGGATGGGAAGCCAGTGGAGGGAACGGAGGATGGGTGTGATGTGTTCATGTTTTCGCACCCTCATCAGGATCCTGGCAGCGCTGTTTTGAATAAGCTGGAGCTTTTGAAGGCTCTTGCCAGGAATCCCGATGAGGAGTGCATTGCAGTAGTCGAGCCTGGAGGAGACAAGAGCTCTTCCTCCATCTCTTCCTCCATCTCTTCCTCCAGCTTTTCCTCCAGCTCTTCCGAGGGGAGTCCGAGACGTTTCCAGGCCAGCCGAGAGACATAGTCTCTCCAGCGTGTCCTGGGTCTTCCCCGGGGTCTCCTCCCGGTGGGACATGCCTGGAACACCTCCCTAGGGAGGAGGGACATGCCTGGAACACCTCCCTAGGGAGGAGGGACATGCCTGGAACACCTCCCTAGGGAGGAGGGACATGCCTGGAACACCTCCCTAGGGAGGAGGGACATGCCTGGAACACCTCCCTAGGGAGGCGTCCAGGAGGATCCGGTACAGATGTCCAAGCCACCTCAGCTGACTCCTCTCAATGTGAAGGAGTAGCGGCTCGACTCCGAGCTCCTCCCGGGTGACCGAACTCCTCACCCTATCTCTAAGGGAGCGTCCAGCCACCCTGCGGAGGAAACTCATCTCTAAGGGAGGGTCCAGTCACCCTGCGTCTGAAACTCATCTCTAAGGGAGCGTCCAGCCGCCCTGCGGAGGAAACTCATCTCTAAGGGAGCGTCCAGCCACCCTGCGGAGGAAACTCATCTCTAAGGGAGCGTCCAGCCACCCTGCGTCTGAAACTCATCTCTAAGGGAGCGTCCAGCCACCCTGCGGAGGAAACTCATCTCTAAGGGAGCGTCCAGCCACCCTGCGTCTGAAACTCATCTCTAAGGGAGCGTCCAGCCACCCTGCGGAGGAAACTCATCTCTAAGGGAGCGTCCATCCACCCTGCGGAGGAAACTCATCTCTAAGGGAACGTCCAGCCACCCTGTGGAGGAAACTCATCTCTAAGGGAGCGTCCAGCCGCCCTGCGGAGGAAACTCATCTATAAGGGAGCGTCCAGCCACCCTGTGGAGGAAACCCATCTCGGCCGCTTGTATCCGCGATCTTGTCCTTTCGGTCACTACCCAAAGTTCGTGACCATAGGTGAGGGTAGGTGCGTAGATTGACCGGTAAATCTA
This sequence comes from Cololabis saira, assembly GCF_033807715.1. Taxonomy (NCBI): domain Eukaryota; kingdom Metazoa; phylum Chordata; class Actinopteri; order Beloniformes; family Belonidae; genus Cololabis; species Cololabis saira. The sequence goes on from NC_084602.1 coordinate 4,303,174, forward strand.
TGGCTTCACAACATTATCAGTCAATATTGTTAAACCTTTTGTCAGCTAGTATAAATACCAAACTGCTCATATTGATCAGGACTACAAGATCCACATGAATTGAACATGAGAAGGAGTAGCTGCTTTTACTTACCTGAACTCACTCCATTAGGACATAAATCCCTTCCAAGAACAGGACAGAGGACAGGGTGTCTCCCAGTCTTTCATGTGGCACTCTGAGCGTTTCTTTTGAGACGGTGGGTGATGCTCTGCAGATCCATAGCACAAATCCACTGCCATAGCATAAGCATATCGTATTAATTATTCAAATATGTTTATTGATTTTCCAATTGTATTTACATTAGAACTTCGTACCCCAGACACATAAAATAAGTAAAAATAAATGCAAAATCATGAAAATAAAACCACAGCACTACGTACAAAAACAGATACAATGTATGGATACTTCAGCTTCATGGGCTGCAGCAGAAAAGCCCATTTAGCATGAAAACATGTTACAATTCAGTCTGATATTCATGAAATATAGTGAATCCTGCACCGAGCTGATATTATAATCCCCACCACCGTGAAGTAATATGTGCTCACAACACAGGAGTTCTGGTAAGTGTGGGAGTAAATGATGTGTGTGACTCACTGTGAGCACATCTGTTTTGTGTGTGTGTCTGGCTCTTTACTGCTGTGTATGTGACATTCTGCATGCACGGCTGTGTCAGCCTCACGCTGGGCTCAATGTAACTTTTGTGTACCATAAACACATTAGAGAGATGCTGTGGGCTGCCACTCTGGTGGATTGTTCTGTTTAGCCTCACAGAGCGGAAGCACAACAGGATATGGAGGACACCACCTTCAAATAAACTGTTACTGTATCTAAGTGTGTGTGTGTGTGTCTTTACTTAAGCCATTGTGGGAAGCGTTTGTGTTTTGCTTCTTAGGGAAGAAAAGGCCATGCTGGCTGCTGTCCTGCCTGCTACACTGCAAAAACTCAAAATCTTACCAGGAATATTTGTCTTATTTCTCGTTAAAATGGCTAATTTTTAGTCAAAAAATCTCATTAGACCTAAAACAAGAGTCATTACCAGAAAAATTACTTATTTGACAACTTTCACCTGTTTCAAGTAAATTTTCACTTGAAATAAGTAGAAAAATCTGCCAGTGTTTTATCTTCTCATTACATGCAAAAAAAATCTTGTTCCACTGGCAGATTTTTCTACTTATTTCAAGTGAAAATCTACTTGAAACAGGTGAAAATTGTTGTTTTTTCCAGTGATGAGTCTTGTTCATAGAATCTTATTCCAAACAGTAACGTCTGACTGTATAAGTCAAAACATATCACAATTTAAAAAAGGATACAAAGAAACATTTTATTCAAAATACAGATGCGAACAAACATGTAGATATGAACATTTATAAATATATGTAGATATATAGATGTATATTATGGATATAGATATGTTATATGTAAGTATGTATATAAATATATTGATTGATTTGATTTTATATTGAGTTATATTATCCGTACAGTATTTATTTATATATCTATATCTGTATTAATATATATATAGATTCATAGTTATATGTAGATATGTCGATATATAGATTTATAGTAATGTTTATGTATATACAGTAATTGGAGGTAAATATATGAACCAGTATAAATAGCATATCTACTCTTATATAGTTATTCAAGTATATTATATCATTGCTGTCTATTGTTCTCTATTATATTGTAGTATTATAGTAAAGTAATGATTTTTTTATTTTTTTTATTTCTCTTTTATTTTTATTTTCTATTTTTCTTTTTTTTCTAATCTTTATTGTAAGCGCTTTGAGACTTGTTCTTCAGGTGAAAATGCGCTCTATAAATACAATTTATTATCATTATTATTATTATTATTATTATTATTATTATTATTATTATTATTATTATTATTATTATTATTATTATTATGTAATACTATGCATTATAATTACTTCTATTATTACATACATACATAGTAGCACAACTAAATGCTAAATACTTCAATTTTTCTAACATGCATGTTCGAAATAAATCTTCAAATCAAATCAAATCAAATCAAATCATCCCCTCAGGTGTGCCACGCCCACGGCTGGTGTGCCAGGTGTAGAGAGCACGAACCCCCACCTGTCCCGGTTGGTGCGGTTGCTTTACTTCCTGATCTTAGCATCTTCTTTGATGCATCGTTTGTATTTACTGGGTTCTGATGATCCCATGCCGTGTGCACTGTCCCAATCTCACCACGTAATAGTTTCTCTAGCAGTAATCCGGTATTACAGATCTGAGGTTTTTCCATTCCTGTCCTTCTGATGTTCCTTTTTTCCATTCGTGAACGTTCTCCCCGTCTCCCCGTTGTATTTTTTCCTGCCCAACCCCCACAGGATTTCATGCATGCTACTGCACGTTTTGTCCTGCTCTATCTTGTCCTTTGGGTGAACCAGTCGCCGTCTCAGTGTGGCGTGTGGTTTTTATTGCTGTGATTGTTTTGCATTGGTCCCGTTATCCCTGACGTACGGTACGGTGTGGTCACAGCATCTCTGTAGCTGTTCTCTGCTTCACCCAGCATCTTGTTTTCTGCTCTTTGGCTTTGTTCTGGTTGTTTTCCACCTGCTTTTCTCCCCCTGGTTTATGGTCCATGTGGGATACTGGCAGCGCGTGAGGACTTGTTGGATGTGTTTTTCCTCCTCGTCTGTGGCCGTGCTGGCCCGGTCCTATAAAGTTCTGACAACTGGTTGTTTGTGTGCAGTGGGCTGATCAGTATGTGTGGCTTTTCTGTGTACTGTTATTTTAATGCTGCCATCTTCTTCATGGTGCATTTTCATGTCCAGAAAAGCCATTATCTTGTGCGGTCCCTCTTCTTGGGTGAATGTGATATTTCCAGTTCTGTGGATTGAGATTAGCTGGTCCGCTAGTTCTTGTCAGAGCTGGGTAGAGTAGCCAAAAATTGTACTTAAGTAAAAGTACTGTTACTTCAGAATAATAGGACTCAAGTAGAAGTAAAAAGTAGTCATCCAAATAATTGAGTAAAAGTAAAAAAGTACTTGGTGAAAAAACTACTCAAGTACTGAGTAACTGTTGAGTAACGTCTGATTTATTTTTTATTTAACACAACCATTCAAACAGACAGAAGTACAAAATAATCATCTTCAGGCAAATTAAATTAATAAAAAAAAAAAAAAAAATTAATAAAAAATAAAAAGTAGCTTAAATTAAAACAATCTTAAAGTACATTCAATTACTTTAATAAATAATAAAATAATAACAGAATAAAAAAAATAAATTAAGCACAAGTAGCACAAAATTTCCAGCCTTTGTACTTTTCTTTTTTAACCAGGCAGAACTAGAACAAACATGAACTCATAGAAACTCTGTGTGTGTTTGAGTCTGTGTAAATGTGACAAAACATGCAAAAACAAACATTTTCCCAAAGAATCACCCAGTGATGTCATGAGATTGACGTGTACGCGGATAAAAGGGATAAAAGAAAAGTAACAGCTCAACGTAGCCTAATGTAGTGGAGTAAGAGGAACAGTTTCTTCTTCACAAATCTACTCAAGTAAAAGTAAAAAGTATAGTAATTCAAAACTACTCCTAAAAGTACAACATTTCCCAAAACTTACTCAAGTAAATGTAACGGAGTAAATGTAACTCGTTACTACCAACCTGTGGTTCTTGTGTGTGTCCGTGTTTTTGTCTACATCTTCGTCCACAGGGTGCGTCTGCGTTAGTTCTGTGTACGTTGATTTGCTTTCACATCCTCCATAAAAAACTGCTCATATTAGCTGATAGCGGGTCCCCCCTTGCAGATCCCTCTCTTTGTCGGAATATTATTCTTTTATATTGAAAATATGTGGACTAGGCAACAAACTGTGGTGGCGTGTGAATGTCATTAGCTGAGGGTTGTCGGTTTCTTGAGCGTACGATCCTCGTTGAAGCGTTCTTTTACAACGTGTAGCGTAACATCTGGTTTTTGTGAATAATGATACGACATCATGTGAGATGAGAATCTCATCTTTTTCCAGTTGCATGTTTTTGATTTCTTGTGCCAGCTGTTTTCAGTTTTTGCAATGATGTTCTGAGAGTGTGCCTTAGTGTGCGTTAGTGTTCGCTTTGCACTGAACTCTTGTTTATTACCAGATGGAATTGTTTATTCTATTTTTCTTTTTGAAAAAAGTTTTCCAATTTTTTGATCTGGCATTTGTTGTTATGTCTCCCTTACTTTTTTGAGATACTTTTTCCGGGATGGTGTCCTGAGAAAGTCCACATCTCTTTAGCGTGTGTGTGCGGACCCCGTCCACCTCATTTACCGTGATCCAAATTCTTTGGTTCATCAGTTCTTTTCTTGCCTTGTTGCCTATGGAACCAACTTCCAATCTGGGTTAAGGAGGCTGACACCACCTCCACCTTTAAAACTAAACTTAAAACCTTTCTGTTTAGTAAAGCCTATAGTTAGTGTTTAGTAAATCTCTAGTTGGTGTTAGGCCCAGTCCCAATACAACCCCTACACCTAAATTTTGCGCGTTCCCATGACGGTAGTGGTGTCCCAATTCCTCTTTGCATCTATGGCAAGTGGCCAAAACGAGGGCTAGTGTGCATGAAACTAGCCCTTCACAACGATGGATTTCAGATACTGACTTCGCGACCTAGGGCCAGAAATATTTCCCAGAATGCTTTTGGTCGTCATTTGCAGACTGAATCAAACGAAAAAACATGGTGGACATTTCTTATTTTTTAGTGAATGAAATCAATATTTTGAGTTAGTTTCTGCATAAAAATGAGTTTTGATTACATTTCTAGCGAGAAATATATATTTTACTTTCATAATATTCACTCAGTGAATGTATATAATCACTCGCTTGCTCATTTTTTCAGGTCTCGCCAGAATAAAGGCTGATTTATGGTTCCGCGTTACACCAACGCAGAGCCTACGGCGTAGGTTATGCGGCGACGCGTACGGTGCGCATCGCAGCGTAACCTACGCCCTAGGCTCTGCGTCGATTTAACGCAGAACCATAAATCAGCTCCCGAGCCGGCGGCTCTTCTCATCCCCGAAAACATCGGAGCAAATTTCTTTGCAGGCGTTATTTGGATAAACTGAGCCCAGTTTGGGGATCTTTTTTTTTAAATATTTTTTTCACCCCCGATTTTTTACCCATTTCCTCACCCAGTGCTCATACCTAGACAGTCCTTGGCATTGTTCCCCTCTGCCAACCCAAGGAGGGCCCTACACTGAGCTCAGGTCTCCTTCTTATCCTGAGGAGTGATGGACCGCTTCTTTTCACCAGACAGGGTGAGGATTCTCCGGCCGAACGTAGCGCATGGAAGGATCACGTTATTCCGGCCGGATCCTCCCCACCCCATCTGGCGCCCCAGTTGGCCAGAGGGGGCATGTATAGCCCAGGACTGTTGCATGTTTTTGTGAGGGTAGCTCCCATTAGCTACCCAAGGGAACACGGGGAGAACATGCAAACTCCACACAGAAAGATCCTTTCGCCAACCCCACCCATGGTGTGGGCACTGAAGTCATGGGAGAACTAACACGCACTTCAGCGCCCACAGCGTCCCCGGTGGGAATCGAACCCAGGACCTTCTTGCTGTGAGACGGCCGCACTACCTGCTGCGCCACCGTGTCCCCAGTTTGGGGATCTTAACGGTTACTTTTACGCCTGAAAAAATATTAAAACTCAATAAAGTGGTATGTTAACAGCGCTACAGCGGAAATTAAAACTTGCTTTTAGCTCTGGGCTTCCTGATATGGTGTGACGTATGTGCAAACGTAAGTGGTAAGTGGTGTCCCAATCCCTAGGGAAGATTACAAAGCCCTACCCAAGTGGCTTCATTTTTAGGGCTAGTGGTAGAAAGTAGGGGGTGTATTGGGATTGGCCCTTAGTAAATCTCTAGTTAGTGTAAACTCTAGTGTGTTAGAGTCAGTAGTCATAGTTGCAGCTATAGAACAAGACTATAATAGTTAGTCTCAAATATAGCTTGGTGGTAGATATGCTGCTATAGGCTTATGCTGCAGGGGGCACCGACATGATCCACTGGGCGGTGCCTCTCCCCCTTCTTCTCTTCTCCTCTTCCCTCCTTCTCTTATCCTTTTCCATTTTTTACTTACTATAAGTATCTCATAGCCATCATTGTTGTCCATCGTTTTTGTAGTTTCTTGTGCTGGTCTGCCCCACGCCCCCTTTTTTCTCTTTTGTGTATGTTTGCAGGCCAGAGCTTCAGGAGCTGGCTGCTGACCTGCAGTCCCCCCCTCTGATCATCCCACTGCTGCTTCCACATGTCTGTGTAGATGTCTGCTGTGTGTTTGCTGACATCCTGGCCTGCACCCCGGGGGGTTTGTGGTGTTGAGGCTTGCTGGGGTAATGTTCTCGTTGAATCTAGGATGGTTTAAGTAGCATGCTTTGACATCTTCTCATCCAAAACTTTGGCCACGTATAAAGTCAAACAAGTTCACAATGTCCTCTCGTAATAATCCCGTCTGTCCTGGTGGGCCTGTCAGACCCGTCAGGTGGGCCACGCCTGGGAAAAACAGCTAATGAATGACTGCTGTCAGATCATATGACGCCTCTGAAGACGACTGCAGCCGACAACCAAAACATGTAGAGGTGAAACTAATTCATCTCATCATTTGCAGTTAAAAGATAGACATAAAAACAAAGTGCATAGTGCATGAATAATCTACATAAAAACAGTACGTGGAATAAAAGGATAGAAAAACGATAAATAGTCTTGGGCTTGTATGTATGATATAAAAATCTTCAGTTCAGTCTTTCACAATAACTAGGTCTTGTTCAGCAATCTATTTGCTGACAGATAGAACTTGTTCAGGAATCTGGTGGTGCTGCTCTTTATGCACCGGTACCGTTTGCCCGGCCGTGGGTGCAGCAGTGGCTGGAACAGGCTCTGGCCGGGGTGATGGATGTCCCGGATAATGTTGTGGGCCTTAGCCACACAACGTCTCTCATGAAGTTCCTGGAGAGGTGGAAGCTCCCCTCCCACGATGCGCTGTGCTGTTCGCACCACCCTCTGCAGTACTTTCTGTTCTGCAGCGGTGCAGTTTCCGAACCAGGCCGTGGTGCCGCTCATCAGGACGCTCTCGATGGTGCTTGTATAGAAAGCCCTGAGGATGCAGGGGCTCACTTTGAACCTCTTCAGACACCTCAGGCAGTAGAGCCGTTGTTGGTCCTTTTTCACCACTTTTGTGGTGTGTGTAGCGACTTCAGGTCCCTCGATATGTGAATTCCGAGGAACTTGAAGTCTTTGACCTGCTCCACAGCGGCACCATTTATGATAACAGGTGCGTACTCTCTCTCTGATCTCCTAAAGTCCACGATCAGCTCCTTGGTCTTGCTGACGTTTAAAGCCAGGCTGTTCTCTCGACACCACTGTGTCAGTGACCCGACCTCTGCCCTGTAGGCCGACTCGTCATCGTTGTCAATCAAGTCGTGTCGTACGCATATTTAATTACGATGTTGGAGCTGTGCGTGGCTGTACAATCATGTGTGTACAGTGAGTAGAGGAGAGGGCTCAGGACGCAGCCCTGGGGGGCCCCTGTGTTGAGGGTCCAACGTTATGTTGCCCATCCTCACCACCTGACGGCGGTCAGATAGGAAGTTGAGTGTCCAGCTGCACATGGTCGGGTTTTTATTATGTATAGCCTACTTGGTCATGAACTCAATAACTGCTTCACACACACACACACACACACACACACACACACACACACACACACACACACACACACACACACTCCCCTATAAAAATAGTTTTCATCTGAAAAAGTACAAAGTGTGTTTAATTTTTACAGATATTCAAGTCTTTGCAAAGTTTTCTCAATATGATGTTAAATTCAATGTTACACTGACGAAGCTAGCAAGTGTTTTTGTGTGTGTGTGTGTGTGTGTAATTTAAAAATCTACCATTCAATAGGTACGAAAGCTGTCCAACTGTTCTCTTGTTTCATGGTTTGTTTGTTAGTTACAGTTTAATTACAGATATCTGTGGTCTTTCAAGCTAACTAGCCATGTGTGGGTTTAATATGATGCTATGTTTACAAAATGAAGGTGAAAATCAGATTCACATCAGTATTGTTTTTGCAGGTGCACTGCTCTGAAGACTGATCCAATAAGCTGGAAGGTACGGCCTCACCTGTGTGGGTGGCATTAAGAAAACACGGCTGCAAAGAGCAACAAATGACACAATGCACTAGATGTTCCTCACAGTGATGAGCTCACTGGTAATTACGCAACGCGGGTGCTGCCTTTTGTGCCACAGTGTGATTACAGAGTAGTAGAGACTACCATCTTTGCACACATTGTTCTGTTGTTACGGCACAGTCACTCAGACTCCCTCGCTCCAATTCAATTCAATTCAATTCAATTTTATTTTTATGGCGTCTAATACAACAGATGTTGTCTCTAGACGCTTTCCAGAGACCCAGAACATAAACCCCTGAGCAATTACATAAACAATGGCAGGTAAAAACTCCCCTTGTGGGAGAAAAGCCTTAAGCAAAACAGTGGTAAAAAAAACTCCCCTTTAGGAGGGAAGAAACCTGGACCAGGACCTGGATCATAAGGGGGTAGAAACCTGGACCAGGACCTGGATCATAAAGGGGGTAGAAACCTGGACCAGGACCTGGATCATAAGGGGGGACCCTCCTGCTGAAGGCCAGACTGGGTGGTCGGGGACGTCAGCAGCACACAGCAGACATCCACACAGGCAGGTGGAAGCAGCAGCGGGACTCACTAGGGTCGCCAACCGTCTCTTGAAAAACGTAATCGTCCCTTATTTATAAACTAAAGTACGTGTCCCGTATTGAGCTGAAAAGGGATGCACTTTGTCCCGTATTACTGTGAGAGTCAGAAAATAGTCATAAAATGCCAATGGAAAATGGCATTGAGCTATTGAGTTCACAAGTTATTTTGTTCTGTTTTACTACAACTCTACCTACAGTCATGGCCTTTGAGGCACAAATATGTTCTACAGACTTTCTGTTTGCACTTTTGTTATTGCACTATTACAGAATGGATGTTCTGCTTTCTTTCTATTGTTTTATATTAATGTATACAATTTTAAGTTAAGCAGGACAGGTTTCTGTTTAAGAAAGATCATTATTTTATTTAGTTAATTTTCTAATTTTGTATTAAAGTGAATTGCTTAATAATAATTAGTTTTCCATGTGTTCATGGCATTCAAAAATATGCATCTAATTCAATTCAGGTTCGAGTCAAATAGTTAAAAAATCGTTTCACTCGCAAAAAAAGGGTCTAAAAAAAATTCACCACGCCAGGAAGGCTGAAGACAATCGGGTCGGCCGGCCCTGCAGATGAGGAGTCCCTTATTTATTTCTCAGGGAGTTGGAGAACCTATTCACCACGGTTCAAGGGCTAGAGGAAAACTCTCAACACAGGAGCTCTCGTTGTCACACCCTGACTACTGGGCTGTCTGTCATGATAGAGCTTTTACCTAACATTTACAGAGGAGGGTAGTAGAGTTAAATTTACTCCGTTATACTTACTTGAGTAAGTTTTGGGAAATGTTGTACTTTAAGGAGTAGTTTTGAATCACTATACTTTGTACTTTTACTTGAGTAGATTTGTGAAGAAGAAACTGTTCCTCTTACTCCGCTACATTAGACTACGTTGAGATGTTACTTTTCTTTTATCCCTTTTATCCACGTACGCGTCAATCTCATGACATCACTGGGTGATTCTTTGGGAAAAATGTTTGTTTTTGCATGTTTTGTCACATTTACACAGACTCAAACACACACAGAGTTTCTATGAGTTCATGTTTGTTCTAGTTCTGCCTGGTTAAAAAAGAAAAGTACAAAGGCTGGAAATTTTGTAATACTTGTGCTTAATTTATTTATTTATTCTGTTCTTTTTTTATTTATTAAAGTACTTGAATTTACTTTAAGATTATTTTAATTTAAGCTATTTTATTTTTTATTAATTTTAATTTATTTTAATTTAAGCTATTTTATTTTTTTATTAATTTTAATTTATTTTATTATTTTATTGATTTAATTTCCCTGAAGATGATTATTTTGTACTTTTGTCTGTCTGAATGGTTGTGTTAAAAAAATAAATCAGACGTTACTCAACAGTTACTCAGTACTTGAGTAGTTTTTTCACCAAGTACTTTTTTACATTTACTCAAGTAATTATTTGGATGACTACTTTTTACTTCTACTTGAGTCATATTATTCTGAAGTAACAGTACTTTTACTTGAGTACAATTTTTGGCTCCTCTACCAGCTCTAAACATTTAACACAAGGAATCTTTTATCTGTTTTATTTCTTGAATGACAACTAGCCAAATAACATTAGCTAGTACCAATTCCCAACCTTGCAGTCAGAAATCTGGAATCTTGTTCTTTCCCACCACTGGATCTGCCCAGGCCATTAAAATATCTTTTTATTCCCGCTGACAGGCAGCAGAGTAGGACACTGTGTCCTCTGTGTGCCGTTTGGTGCATTTAGGTTTGTATGTCTGAGTGAGTTAGATCTTTTACGAGCCCTCGCGGCCTGTCATTTCCAGCCACCGCGGCTCTGCGCTCCGCTGTGAGACTAACCACACAGCTCCTCAGGTAATTATCTTCCAACTAAGCAGGGACACAAACCTCCTGCACTATTTTTACTCTGATGACTATGTTCGCCAACATCTTTGAAGGCTTTTCATTTCCCGTTCTCCCTCTACGGTGATGAGGCAGCTGCTGGAGCGAATGGATCATGTTTGATTGTGAGGGATGAGCAGTACTGGAGTTGAGGGGGATGAGGGGGGATGGCATCCCCCCCTGGAATAAAAACGGTCAAAATCATCCCCCCCTGAAATAAAAACGGTCCAAATCATCCCCCCCTGAAATAAAAACGGTCCAAATCATCCCCCCCTGAAATAAAAAGGGTCCAAATCATCCCCCCTGTAAAACTGCCATCCCCCCTTTCCATCCCTTATGTCATTTCATCAATGAATGTGGTTTTACTGCTATTTCAACATTTAGAGTCATCACCAGAAAAATAACTTATTTGACAATTTTCACCTGTTTCAAGTAAATTTTCACTTGAAATAAGTAGGAATCTGCCATTGGAACAAGATTTATCTTCTTATTACAAGCAAAAAAATCTTCAATCAGATTTTTCTACTTATTTCAAGTGAAAATCTACTTGAAACAGGTGAAAATTGTTGTTTCTTCCAGTGATGAGTCTTGTTTTAAGTGTAATGAGATTTTTTTTATTAAAATGAGACATTTTAACTAGAAATAAGACAAATATTCTTGTTAAGATTTTGAGTTTTTGCAGTGATCCATGTTACTTATCCTGTGAAGGACAGAGTAAAATGGACAGTGTTTTGGTCAGTGCTATTATTTGTAATATATTATATTATTTGTAATCAGCACAAATGATCTGTCCCCATATGATCAAATCCACCATCCCCCCTGATTTTCTTTTCCAACTGGAGTACTGGGGACCCGTGTAGGCCGTGCAGAGTGGAGGGTGCACCGTGAGTCAGAGGACTGTCAGAGTTCCTCCACCTCACCACAGAAACTCACTTGGATCGACGCGCTTGCTCTGAGTCGCACAGACAACCCAGGTGTGAACGTCCACTCAGTCATACACATACACATAAAGGAAAGTAAACAAGGACGCACTTCCTCCTCCATCAACCCCACTCACTCAAACAAAGATGCCCTGGAAATGAAGACGCTCACAATATGTGACGGGCTGAATGTGCTCAGCAATGTTTTTGTCTTTCTTTTTCTCCCTCTGATTAATCACGCTGCAGACTATCAAAGAGAGCTCACCAATCATTTTTAAAAAAGCGTGGTGACGGAGCAATTTCCACCCTCAGGAGACGTTGTTAGAACAGCACAAGCTACCGGGCCGCACGGCGCCACGAGAATTAAAACCGCTGCGATGCTGATTTCTTTTTTAATCGTATTGGATAGATTTGCGGTGAGAAATTTGTTTAACTTAATTTAGTTTAACACCTCTGTGACGGACTCTCGTTCTAAAATCAATCTTCAGCCTCTTATTAAGCAGTTTTAATCAGTCTAAACCAAACGATGAGGTCATCAAAGACCAGACAGTTGACGCAATACATTCATTGATCATTGAACTAATCAATATAAGGCAAGGCAAGTTTATTTGTATAGCACAGTGGTCGGCAACCTGCGGCTCTAGAGCCGCAGGTTGCTTTTTTTCTTTTTTTTTCTTTTTTTTTTTTTTTTTTTTCCTTTTTTATTTTTCTTTTTTTCCTTTTTCCCCTTTTTTTATTCTTTTTCCCTTTTTTCTTTTTTCCTTTCCTTTTTAATCTCGACATTTTGACTTTTTTTCTCGAAATTTTGACTTTTTTCTCGACTCTCGACATTTCAACTTTTTTCTCGAAGTGCATAATAAAAAAAACATCTTCCCCCAGTTATAACTAATATAGATACATGCAGCATGTGTTGTCTTCATTTTAAGGCTTGTAAAAGACTTTTCATTTTTTGCGGCTCCAGAAATATTAGTTTTTTGTGTTTTTGGTCCAATATGGCTCTAAAACATTTTGGGTTGCCGACCCCTGGTCTAGCACAATTCAACACAAGGTAATTCAAAGTGCTTTACATCAACATTAAAAGCGGCAAGACATAATTAAACAGTAAATAACAAATAAAATGAAATAAAATGATAAGAAAATAAGTAAAATAATAAAAAGCACAAGTTGTTATAAAGTAAGGGCAGTAGAGTACAGCAGGTACATCTCATTCTTACAATGGCAAGAATTACTTTTCTATACGGTCAAAACGTACAAAGACCGGGTCAAATACCGGGTCAGATACAGATCGAGCACTGATCAGTCAATGTGAGGATAACGCTGCTGAACCTGCAGGTCAAAGACACGCACTGTACCCAGTAATGGTTTCAAATTAAATAGGTAAATCCTCCAGTGAGATAAAACCTTGTAAAATACTGTCCAATCATCCAGCGTTGTACGCTACCATGCTATTAGCTAACCACACCCTTCCAATCTCAGAAGCTGCAGGCATCAAATTAATACATTCTTTTTTTACCCGCCCTCTGCTCTTTCATCGACCAAACAGCTTATTACGGGACCACTCAACTTCGCAAAAGGCACTTACGTCTAATATATTCAGCAGGATGGGCCTCCTCACGGCAGAGCTGGTGGTTTCTGAATCCAGACTTCGACATCAAAGTTCTACGAGAAAAGACAGAAAAAGAGGACGGGCTTGAAGGGAGAATTATTCTGATCCGTCACTGATTATTTGACCCTTACCTCACAGCCCTGAAGCTGTTTCAGTAAACACGAATAAACTCTAACATCATTTGGGCTCAAATAAACCAGAATCCTCCTCCAGTTGGATGGATAGTAGGACTATCATGGACAAGGGTTTTGCAGCCAGATACAGATAGATGGCGCTTTTCCACCAGTACCTACTCAGCTCGACTCCACTCGGTTTGGTTCTTCTCCACCAGGGGTCTAACGTACCGAGTAGATACTTTTCTGTAACTATTCTGCCGAGGTTCTAAGCTGCTGAGTGGGCTGTATCTGACATCATCACACTACAGGCCACTGATTGGTCGGGGGGTTGGAGTCAGACGTCTGAGTCAGGAGGAGGAAATCAGAGAAAGAGACTCTGACGGATTCTGGTTCATTTTATTCAACCAGCAACGGCAGCAAAAGTCTGTTTCATGATCCAACTCTGAGGTGCAGATGTTCATAAACCTGGTGCTGAGGAGAGAATTAAAAAGGGATCTAGACGGAGATAAGGAACGACCAGATCTACCAGGAGCTCTGTCTCTTCATAGCTGCTCACGGCTCCAGCTGACTTTTCAGCAGCACCGAGACAAACTAACAAACAATTAAAAAGCGTCGCCGCTCTCTCACTCTCATTTTTTAACTTGATATCAAACACAAGCCACAGACCCAGCAGCACATCTATCATCTCCTCCAGGTTCTACATCTTTAGTGTTGTCTTCTTCCTTTAGATCACACAATCAAATACATCACAGCAGCTTCTCCAACCTCCTACTTCTGCTTCAGGTGCTGAATTGTAGTGGAAAAGAAACTTGGCCGAGTTGAGTCAAGCCAAGTTGAGATGAAATGAGTAGAGCTGAGTAGGTACTAGTGGAAAAGCGCCAAGACTGCAGTGTTGGCAGCCATCAAATAGTTTTCATTGAAGTATACTGTACATTTTGTTCGTGGTCCTCAGAGGATGAAGTCCTGTGATTCTGGACACTGATTTTTTGTCTATGACATGAACTCAGTCTCTTTCTCAGTATGAAACGGCTGACTTTCACCCCTAATAATAATAAGAATAAGAATAAGAGCAATGACTAGCTAATGTTGAATTTGGAATGGCATGCTTTTGTCTTTGTTGCTACGCTCTGTGACACTAAAGACCCTCCAGACATTAGTACAAGTAGAAAATACTTAAAGCATCTTTTTTTTTTACAGGACACTGTTATAACTCAAAATATCACAAACAAGCTGATGCAGAAATACCTGAGACGAGACAATCATGGCTGCAAATAACCGTCTGATGTCGTATATCTCAAAGTAATGAATAACATGTCAAAATAGTCCTTATTTTTAATGGTGATCATTAACTGGGGTCCCCTGTAACCTCCTAATGTACCTGGCTGGTAATCTCTGTAAATTACCACGCTTATGTCTGTTTTTTTTGTTGTTTTTTTTGGAGGGGTGGGTTTGCTCGTGTTCGTAAGCCTCTCTCGCCATCACCCCTGTACTCTACTTTAACGTTTTAATGAGCCTTTGGTAGCTTAGTTCTCCTCAGGCCCAGGCAGGTCTGCTCTCTGAGAAGCTCCAGATACCAGGGGTGGAGGATCCCTCAGGCTGGGGCCCGTCTCTTCCCCGTCGTCAAATTAGAGATGTTCACTCCGACAGCTTTTAGAAGATAAGTGACTGTTTTCGTCTGCACTATTACATTCCGTGACAGACATGGCAGCCAAATGTCTCCCGGTGGCCTGAATTGAAAAAAGGGTGACGTTGTGCAATTACCACATTTGAAGTCAGAGGCGAGGCGTTTATTATCCTGCTCAGTTTGTTTCCCGCCTCCCGCCAGCCTGTCGAACTGTTCAGCCTCGAGTCTGAGAGCTCTTCCCATATCTCAAGGAAATGAGATATGGCGATGAGCAGTAGTTGTGCTGGTCTGCCCCCCCTCCCCACCCCTTTATTTCTCTCTTGTGTATGTTTGCAGGCCGGAGCTTCAGGAGCTGCATGCTGACCTGCAGTCCCCCCCTCTGATCATCCCACTGCTGCTTCCACCTGTCTGTGTGGATGTCTGCTGTCACGGCGCTGAAAGTTCACGACTGCTTCACGAATCGGAACTGGAAATGGGTTGCTACCAAGCAAGCCAATCACAGCCCTCTCGGTCTGCGTTGGGTCTGCGTCGCCTCGACGCGTAGTTACATTTTTTGGGAGGTGCAGGTCAGGCTACGGCGTAGGCTACGGAGAGACTCCCTCGTAGCCTACGGAGTAGGCTGTGCGTTGATTTAATGCAGAACCAGAATTCAGCCTTAACACGTAATTGCAGTAACTGGTGAACTCTGCATCAGTGTATCTGCAACATCGATAAACAAAGACATCAGTGACTACGTTTACATGCAGTCAAAATTCGGGTTATTGCTAATATTCCGTTTACATGGTAATTCATTATTTGTGAAATCTGGATCAAACCAGTGACGCACGGAGAACGTCGTGACGCAATTCCCGTCATTTCCGCTTCTTCTTCCTGTATCCAAATTCAAAACAAATGCTGCTTCACTCACCTTCTTGTAAATCTTCTATCCCGGTACTTTCTACCGTCTACAAATGCAGAAATGTTCATATCCTTCATTACATTTATGAAGTGATTAGTCTCCTCCTGGTCTTGGTTTCTCCGTGTTTAGAAGAACTTCCTGGACTCAAAAGACCAGGATTCCTTGTGAACAGAGCATGTGCAGAAAACAAATTCCTGTTCCGTTTGATGGGGATATTCCGTTTGGTGTTTACATGACCCAATATTCAGGTTTTAAAAGGAGTAACCCAGGGCTCATATTCGGGTTTTTAAAAACCAGAATATGAGCAAATTCCACTTATTCAAAGGGGTTATTGGTGTTTACATGGCCGTGCAAATTCGGGTTATTGCCAATATTCAGGTTTTAAAAGGGTTATTGATGCATGGAAACACAGTCACTTTTAGGTGAAGGTTGGACATCTAGAAACCCTTCACATTCTCATCAGTAAGAATAATCATGTTTCATTTTTCCCATTGGTCAGATGTTTTTTCTCCCCTTTATGTCTTTTTTGGACTCTTTTTCCATCAAGGATGCCCATCTCCATGGCCGTTGTCTGACTGTGATGGTAATACCGGAGCTTAATGCGACAGATGACAGCCACGCTTTGTCATTTCATGCCAGGGCCTCTGTTCAGCTCTGAATCATCTGAATCCAGCGAGCGTGTGTGCATTTGTTTATGGCCTGGGTGTGCGCAGTCATCCCGAGTCCCATTGGGGACCGCACAAACACGAAGTGAGGATAAATATACCCTGTCAGGCAATAGTGTGGCTGGAGGGGAGGCCAGCCATGTGCCAGCTCTGCGCTGCTGTCAGGGGCCATCATGCACAACACTCACCAATTAAAATGAGACCGATTACAAACGCAGATTTACAACCACTGACGCTCACACTCAAACACAACACACAGAGTCATGTCCATGTCACATTTGTGAACATCACAGAAAACATTCATTCGTAATGCACACGCACTTTCAGAGCAAAGAAAAGGCTGCAAAACATATCCGACTGTCAAATGTTAAGACGTATGAACCATGACGGCGCCGGCCTCTTCTAGCAGAAAATAAAAAGACATGTCAGCTTCTTCATCACCTGTCTGTCTTTATTCATGTTTGGTCCTCTTTCATTACAAACCAAAGAGGGTGATAATCTCTCACTGTCTGTCCCATTTCAGTAGAGGCTTGTTCAGTTAAGATCTGTTTGGCATTCATAAAACTTTTTCTTTCATTAAATTCTTTTTAGTTATTTTGTCTCAATACCATCTTGTAAGTCACTGTAGGTTTTTTATTCCTTGAGCATCGGTATGTTGGGACGTTTTCTCTCGCTTTGTTTGGGAAAGTGGGAGTTTGGGTTGGGTAAATGTGTGTTCACTTTGTGATGTTTTTATGTTTGGGGCAATTTATACTATCATTGTCTGCATAACACAAGTTACATCTTTTTATGGCACCTAGAAACAGAGATGAGGGTATCAATTTGGTCAGCTGGAATGTTTGTGGCCTGGGTCATTCAATTAAGCATGCTAAAGTGTTTTCACATCTTAGTTCTTTAGCGGTTGACGTTCTGTTTCTTCAAGAGACTCATATCAGACCTTCAGAGAAAAAGCGTTTGCGTTGTAGTTGGGCAGACCAAATATTCAAATCAACATTTTCCTAACAGACCCAAGGCTGCCATTGTGATTGACAGGTTCCATGGTTGTGATTGACAGGTTCCATCATTGTGATTGACAGGTCCCATCGTTTTGATTGACAGGTTCCAACATTGTGATTGA
Source organism: Cololabis saira (assembly GCF_033807715.1). Taxonomy (NCBI): domain Eukaryota; kingdom Metazoa; phylum Chordata; class Actinopteri; order Beloniformes; family Belonidae; genus Cololabis; species Cololabis saira. The sequence goes on from NC_084602.1 coordinate 4,320,763, forward strand.
CAGGTTCATGGTTGTGATTAACAGGTTCCATCATTGTGATTGACAGGTCCCATAGTTTTGATTGACAGGTTCCAACATTGTGATTGACAGGTTCATGGTTGTGATTAACAGGTTCCATCATTGTGATTGACAGGTTCCATGGTTGTGATTGACAGGTTCCATGGTTGTGATTGACAGGTTCCATGGTTGTGATTGACAGGTTCCATTGTTGTGATTGACAGGTTCCATGGTTGTGATTGACAGGTTCCATTGTTGTGATTGACAGGTTCCATCATCGTTGTGATTGACAGGTTCCATGGTTGTGATTGACAGGTTCCATGGTTGTGATTGACAGGTTCCATGGTTGTGATTGACAGGTTCCATTGTTGTGATTGACAGGTTCCATGGTTGTGATTGACAGGTTCCATTGTTGTGATTGACAGGTTCCATCATCGTTGTGATTGACAGGTTCCATGGTTGTGATTGACAGGTTCCATTGTTGTGATTGACAGGTTCCATCATGGTTGTGATTGACAGGTTCCATCATGGTTGTGATTGACAGGTTCCATGGTTGTGATTGACAGGTTCCATGTTTGTGATTGACAGGTTCCATCATTGTGATTGACAGGTTCCATGGTTGTGATTGACAGGTTCCATGGTTGTGATTAACAGGTTCCATCATTGTGATTGACAGGTTCCATGGTTGTGATTGACAGGTTCCATGGTTGTGATTGACAGGTTCCATCATTGTGATTGACAGGTTCCATGGTTGTGATTGACAGGTTCATGGTTGTGATTGACAGGTTCCATGGTTGTGATTGACAGGTTCCTACCTTCATATGTTCATGTGGTTGATTGTGAGATTGTTGCAGTTCCACTCTTGTGTATCTGGTGATGTGGGGACTGTCGTGTCCTTCACATGAACTTATTGATGACGTCACGTTTCCTCATATTCTGACTTCACTGCATCACCAGTGAGTGTCACCAACGGACAAAACCTCAGAAATGTGCGTACGCCAGACTTGATTTGTGCGTGAAATACCGCAACTTTTCACGTTCAAGGCACTTTTTGTGTGCCGCACTCTTTGTACATGAGGCCCCTGGTGTCTTCCTGTCAGTCTTCACTGAGGTTTATTACAGCGTGAAGCTTTGGCGTAGAGAACAGAGCTGCCTCTCCAGCAGACACTGTGAGCTAAATGATTAGGTATCTTTTTTTAACCCTTGTGCTGTCTTCGGGTCAAGGAAGGAGGAAGAGAAGAAGGGAGGAAAGAAGGAAGGAAGGAAGGAAGGAAGGAAGGAAGGAAGGAAGGAAGGAAGGAAGGAAGGAAGGAAGGAAGGAAGGGAGGGGGGAGGAAGGAAGGAAGGAAGGAAGGAAGGAAGGAAGGAAGGAAGGAAGGAAGGAAGGAAGGAAGGATGGAAGGAAGGAAGGAAGGAAGGAAGGAAGGAAGGGAGGAAGGAAGGAAGGAAGGAAGGAAGGAAGGAAGGAAGGAAGGAAGGAAGGAAGGAAGGAAGGAAGGAAGGAAGGAAGGAAGGAAGGAAGGAAGGATGGAAGGAAGGAAGGAAGGATGGAAGGTTGGCAGGAAGGAAGGAAGGAAGGAAGGAAGGAAGGAAGGAAGGAAGGAAGGAAGGAAGGAAGGAAGGAAGGAAGGAAGGAAGGAAGGAAGGAAGGAAGGAAGGAAGGGAGGAAGGAAGGAAGGAAGGAAGGAAGGAAGGAAGGAAGGAAGGAAGGAAGGATGGAAGGTTGGCAGGAAGGAAGGAAGGAAGGAAGGAAGGAAGGAAGGAAGGAAGGAAGGAAGGAAGGAAGGAAGGAAGGAAGGAAGGAAGGAAGGAAGGAAGGAAGGAAGGAAGGATGGAAGGAAGGATGGAAGGAAGGAGAGAGTAGGAGGAAGGAAGGAAGGAAGGAAGGGAGAAAACAAGGAAAGAAGAAAGGAAGGGAGAAAAGAGTAAGGGAAGAAGGAAGGAAGGAAGGAAGGAGAGAGTAGGAGGAAAGAAGGAAGGAGGGGAAAAAAGAAGGAAGAAGGAAGGGAGAAAACAAGAAAAGAAGGAAGGGAGGGGAAAAGAGGAAGGGAAGAAGGAAGGAGAGAGCAGGAGGAAGGAAGGAAGGAAAAGGAAGGAAGGAAGGAAGGAAGGAAGGGAGGAAAGAAGGAAGGAAGGGAGGAAGGAAGGAAGGAAGGAAGGAAGGAAGGAAGGAAGGAAGGAAGGAAGGAAGGAAGGAAGGAAGGAAGGAAGGAAGGAAGGAAGGAAGGAAGGAAGGAAGGAAGGAAGGAAGGGGGAGGGAGGGAGGGAGGGAGGGAGGAAGGAAGGAAGGAAGGAAGGAAGGAAGGAAGGAAGGAAGGAAGGAAGGAAGGAAGGAAGGAAGGAAGGAAGGATGGAAGGAAGGAAGGAAGGAAGGAAGGATGGAAGGAAGGATGGAAGGATGGAAGGAAGGAGAGAGTAGGAGGAAGGAAGGAAGGGAGAAAACAAGGAAAGAAGAAAGGAAGGGAGAAAAGAGGAAGGGAAGAAGGAAGGAAGGAAGGAAGGAAGGAAGGAAGGAAGGAAGGAGAGAGCAGGAGGAAAGAAGGAAGGAGGGGAAAAAAGAAGGAAGAAGGAAGGGAGAAAACAAGAAAAGAAGGAAGGAAGGGGAAAAGAGGAAGGAAGAAGGAAGGAGGGGAAAAAAGAAGGAAGAAGGAAGGGAGAAAACAAGAAAGAAGGAAGGAAGGGGAAAAGAGGAAGGAAGAAGGAAGGAGAGAGCAGGAGGAAGGAAGGAAGGAAAAGGAAGGAAGGAAGGAAAGAAGAAGGAAGGGAGAAAAGAAGGAAGGAAGGGAGAAAAGAAGAAGGGAAGGAGAATTAGGTAATTTGACCCAAAGACAGCACAAGGGTTAAATTGGCAAGCAGACCAAGTCACATTGTAACTTCATTCTTTAATAAATAACCCAGTTTGATTAATGGTAGAACATTTACATCAGTGGTCCATTGTGTTTTGACAATCCGGCTACCAGGGAAGATGTATTTCCTCTCAATAGCAGATTGGTTGGCGAGTGCTGCGTAGCTGGATGATGAATGGTAAGCGGTCATCTTGAAGGAGGCCCGTTCAGAAATTCTCCTGAGGTGTTTATGACGTGTTTATGACTTTGGGGATTAAGGACAAGAGAACAATTTTCATCCCTCTCTTCACAGCATCTGCTTTAAGGACTTGGAGTAAGCAGCTTCACTCCCCGGTATTCTGCAGGCCGTAACTATTCTGAAGTGCCTGTCATGTTTTACTCACTTCCAATGAAGGGAAACACGGTAGGTTGGGTGGAGATAAAGATGGTAAAGGTGGATAGATCCACTCTGATCTGGCTTTGCACGGTGGCCGACGAGGGCCAAACGCACTGCAACGGCCTAATGTGTCTCAGTTAAGGAAAATGGCTTCAAGTACAGAAACGATTCAAATTCACAAACTCAAAACGAGGTACAAAAAGAGGAACGTGGTGCAAATGAAAAAAACCTGCTTGCAAAAAACAAAGACAAATGCAGCATCATCAAACGCTCTGCAAATAGAGAAACGATGCAAAGCACAAACCATATAAAACAAGAAACCATCTTCAAAAGAAAAACGCTTCATAACCGGTCACTACAACAGGAAGTGCTCCAAACCTGCAGGGGCGCTCTCGGCGTAACAGCTCAATGGACAGACACACGGGATGTAGAGAGAGACCGAACAGCTGACTGTAACGTTAAAATATAATAAAGAAACGTCTCGTAATGTACAGCGTTGTACAGTGATTATAAACCACATTACATCACATTACCGTTCCTGCTGTTTAAACCATGGACGTAAACACTGTGGTTCAGTCAGCTGTTCGGTCTCTCTCTACATCCCGTGTGTCTGTCCATTGAGCTGTTACGCCGAGAGCGCCCCCTGCAGGTTTGGTAACTGGTTATGAAGCATTTTTTCTTTGAAGATGGTTTCTTGTTTTATATCGTTTTGTGCTTTGCATCGTTTCTCTATTTGCAGAGCGTTTGATGATGCTGCATTTGACTTTGTTTTTTGCAGCAGGTTTTTTCATTTGCACCACGTTGCTCTTTTTGTACCTCGTTTTGAGTTTGTGAATTTGAATCGTTTCTGTACTTGAAGCCGTTTTCCTTAACTGAGACGCATTAGGCCGTTGCAGTGCGTTTGGCCCTTGTCGGCCACCGTAGCTTTGTGATGCACAAAAGAAAACTCAAATACTCCTCTTTGACCTCTGAAGTGTCACAGCCACATTCAGGAATCCATTACAATATGGTTCTCTCTCTCTCTCTCTCTCTCTCTCTCTCTCTCTCTCTCTCTCTCTCTCTCTCTCTCTCTCTCTCTCTCTCCCTCTCCTTTTTTTTAAACATATTTTAAGCAACACATTTTTGACACATATTTTTTAATATTATTTTTTTCATGAATTTGTTTTTGTTTTCCACGCTTAATTTATTACCTGCAAAAATGGCATGAATAACAGTTTTGCTGCTGAATATTTGACTCAAACGTCCCATGAGTGTGTTTGACAAAAATAGAAAAACGCTCCACACATACACACACGTACACACACACACACACACACTGGCTGTGGAAGCGTGTTTATGAATGATGGATTGCCTGGTGGAGGCAGAGAGAGGAAACACTGAATATTCAAAGCACTTTAAAAACAGACCTCCCCCGGCTGCATCGGATACCCGTCCTACGGTGAAGGTCGGAGAAAAGCTGACTCATGTTAAATTGCACATGACACCCCTTCCCCAACCAATACAACCCCATCAATCCAATATTCCCCTTTCCCCCTCCTTAAAACTCCTGTCCACTCAGCATGTGACACATCCCATCTGCAAGCAGACAGCGGCGCACATGTAGGATAATTTAGGCAGCACAGACGCACTCTGGAAAGGACGAGCGTGCGTTCACGCATCGATACACCTGTCAGACGTAACAAAAGTGCACGCATGATAAATCATTATTTTGGTTGGAAGAGAGGTAGTTTCTTATTTAGATTGTTGTCCCTTGAACACCCTGAAAAGTATAGGAAGTCCACGCACTCACACGAATGTCAGACCTGGACCCCCAGTTCATCACTCAGCCCCTCATTCAGGACGGGGGAAGTCGGTTTGGCGAGTCGTGTACCGTGAACCGTGATTGGCGGACTCGCGGGAGCATGCTAATCCTGACACTGAAGCTGATAGACTGGGCTGTAACTTCAGAATCATGTAACCCTGTAGGCATTTTTGAGGAAAAGATGGCATACAGCATTTTTTGAAAGATCAATGTGTCCCAAACCAGAATCCACCGTATGCCAAAAAAATTAGACCCCTGGTTTTCTATATTCCCACATTCAAGATGGCCACCCCATATGGTAAATTGGACTGTAAACGCTGTTGCCTATCCTGGTTTAGGCTCATATATCAAGCAATTCCTAAGTTACAATAATACGGTGTTTGGTATCATTTTAAAGGAGACATTTATAGCTCTCTTTCAAACCTAAAGTTGAACTTTTCTGACATACTTGGAGGTCAATAGAGCTCCAGAAACCCCAGAGAATGTTAATTTTTCACAATTTTCGCCTATGTTATTTTTATTTGTATTAACTCTGTGACACCTAGGAATACCAGAGACATAAAAAACAAGAACAGCAATACTCACTTTCATATACAGTTTCAGAAAATGTATAATATCACCATATTATTTCTATCTTGTGGGTGATTGTGTGCTGGAATTCGTGGGCAGTTAGGATGCTGAAATACCGCAGTCAAGCAGCAGGTGGCGAGTTGCCACAACAACGAGTTAGCGAGACAACTAGCTAACATGGATGTTGCCAGTGCAAATATATGTGGTGGTGTTCATCTCCTCTATTAAGGGTGAGTAACAGTAACAATAATTTTGAAAAGATGAATCATGTGTTTAAGTTAATCAAGTCATTTAAAAAAAATATCAACCAATTTCCTGGATTAAAGTTAAAGGGTTCAGTCAGTGAGAACATCAATGATGTCCGTTTGGGCATGTTTGTCAAGGGTCTGACAATAGAGAGACTACTGCCCACCAGAGATGCTTTGAGCTTTTATATTCAGCGCGTTCACTTCCAGAGCTTGGTCTGGCGGCAGGCCCATTTGCAGTACCCGGTACTCCCGCCCCCTGAAAATATGGGATGGGAGATGGAGGACAATGTGCTCATTCCTAAACTGATGTTGCTTCCTGCGGTTCCAGATGCCTGTGAGGAACTAATGACCTGTGGCTGCACAACTGGATGCAAGACTGATGCGGTTGCAAACCAAACTGATTCTTGTCAGTGCCAAAAGTCAAGTGACTGTTGCATGAATATGTAGGCCTAAAGCACTGAAGACGAAAATGTTATAGCTCATCACTCACTCATCTTCTTCCGCTTATCCGTTCCCAGGTCGCGGGGGCAGCAAAGTCAGCAGGGATGCCCAGACTTCCTTCACCCCAGACACTTCCTCCAGCTCTTCCGGGGGGAGTCCGAGGCGTTCCCAGGCCAGCCGAGAGACATTGTCTCTCCAGCGTGTCCTGGGTCTTCCCCGGGGTCTCCTCCCGGAGGGACATGCCTGGAACACCTCCCTAGGGAGGAGGGACATGCCTGGAACACCTCCCTAGGGAGGCGTCCAGGAGGATCCGGTACAGATGCCCAAGCCACCTCCGCTGACTCCTCTCAATGTGAAGGAGCAGCGGCTCGACTCCGAGCTCCTCCCGGGTGACCGAACTCCTCACCCTATCTCTAAGGGAGGAAACTCATCTCTAAGGAGCGTCCAGCCACCCTGCGGAGGAAACTCATCTCTAGGGAGCGTCCAGCCACCCTGCGGAGGAAACTCATCTCTAAGGGAGCGACCAGCCACCCTGCGGAGGAAACTCATCTCTAAGGGAGCGTCCAGCCACCCTGCGGAGGAAACTCATCTCGGCCGCTTGTATCCGCGATCTTGTCCTTTCGGTCACTACCCAAAGTTCATGACCATAGGTGAGGGTAGGTGCGTAGATTGACCGGTAAATCGAGAGCTTCGCCTTTCGACTCAGCTCCTTCTTCACCACGACGGTCCGGTACATCGACCGCATAACTGCGGACGCTGCACCGATCCGTCTGTCAATCTCCCGCTCCATTGTTCCCTCACTCGTGAACAAGATCCCGAGATACTTGAACTCCTCCACCTGAGGCAGGACTTCTCCACCCAACCGCCCCAGCATATGCTGAAGGTCCCGGTCCGATGAAGCCAACAGGACAACATCATCTGCAAAAAGCAGAGATGAAATCCTGAGGTCCCCAAACCAGAACCCCTCCGGCCCTGGCTGCGCCTAGAAATCCTGTCCATAAAAATTATGAACAGGACCGGTGACAAAGGGCAGCCCTGCCGGAGTCCAACATGCACCGGAACAAGTCTGACTTACTGCCGGCAATGCGAACCAGACTCCTGCTTCGATCATACAGAGACCGGACAGCCCTTAGTAGAGGGCCCCGGACTCCATACTCACTCAGCACCCCCCACAGAATGGCACGAGGGACACGGTCAAATGCCTTCTCCAGATCCACAAAGCACATGTAGACTGGTTGGGCAAATTCCCATGAACCCTCGAGCACCCTGCGGAGGGTGTAGAGCTGGTCCAGTGTTCCACGACCGGGACAAAAACCGCATTGTTCCTCCTGAATCCAAGGTTCAACTATCGGCCGTATTCTCCTCTCCAGTACCCTGGAGTAGACTTTCCCCGGGAGGCTGAGAAGTGTGATCCCCCTATAGTTGGATCACATTCTCCGGCCCCCCTTTTTAAACAGAGGGACCACCACCCCGGTTTGCCCCTCCAAGGGTACTGTCCCCTTCCTCCATGCAATGTCGCAGAGGCATGTCAGCCAAGACAGCCCTACGACATCCAGAGACTTGAGGTACTCAGGGCGAATCTTATCCAGCCCCGGTGCCCTGCCACTGAAGACTTATGAACCACCTCAGTGACCTCGGCTTGGGTGATGGATGAGCACGCCCCAGAGTCCCCACTCTCTGCTTCCTCAGTGGAAGGCATGTCAGTCGGGTTGAGGAGATCCTCAAAGTATTCCTTCCACCATCCGACAATGTCCCCAGTTGAGGTCAACAGCTCCCCACCCACACCTTAAACGGTGCCGCAGAGTACTGCTTCCCCTTCTGAGGCGCCGAACGGTCCGCCATAAATTTCCTCGAGGCCGACCGAAAGTCTTCCTCCATGGCCTCCCCGAACTCCTCCAAGACCGGAGTTTTTGCCTCCCGGACCGCCCAAGCCGCAGCTCGCTTGGCCTGCCGGTACCTATCTACTGCGTCAGGAGTCCCACAGGCCAACATAAGCCCGGTAGGACTCCTTCTTCAGTCTGACGGCATCCTGTACCGGTCATCCTGTTCCGGTGTCCACCACTGGGTTCTAGGATTGCCGCCATGACAGGCACCGGAGACCTTGCGTCCACAGCTTCGAGCCGCCGCGTTGACAATGGAGGCAGAGAACATGGTCCACTCGGACTCAATGTCCCCCGCCTCCCCCGGGATCCGAGAGAAGTTCTCTCGGAGGTGAGAGTTGAAGATGTCCCTGACAGAGGGCTCGGCCAGACGTTCCCAACAGACCCTCACAATCCGTTTGGGTCTGCCCGGTCTGTCCAACCTCCTCCTCCGCCAGCGCATCCAACTCACCACCAGGTGGTGATCAGTTGACAGCTCAGCCCCTCTCTTCACCCAAGACATGCGGCCGAAGGTCAGATGAAACGACAACAAAGTCGATCATTGACCTCCGGCCTAGGGTGTCCTGGTGCCACGTGCACTGATGGACACCCTTATGTTTGAACATGGTTTTCATTATGGACAAACTGACTAGCACAGAAGTCCAACAACAAAACACCGCTCGGGTTCAGATCGGGGAGGCCGTTCCTCCCAATCACGCTCTCCAGGTATCACTGTCATTACCCACGTGAGCGTTGAAGTCCCCCAGTAGAACAATGGAGTCCCCAGTTGGAGCACTATCCAGTACTCCTCCCAGGGACCCCAAGAAGGCCGGGTACTCCGCACTGCTGTTCGGGCCCGTAGGCACAAACGACAGTGAGAGACCTTTTCCCGACCCGAAGGCGCAGGAAGCGACCCTCTCGTTCACCGGGGTGAACTCCAACACATGGCGGCTGAGCTGGGGGGCTATAACCAAGCCCACACCAGCCCGCCGCCTCTCACCCTGGGCAACTCCAGAGTAGTGGAGGGTCCAGTCTCTTTCAAGGAGCTGGGTTCCAGAGCCCAAGCTATGTGTGGAGGTGAGCCCGACTATCTCTAGCCGGTATCTCTCAACCTCACGCACAAGCTCCGGCTCCTTCCCCCCCAGCGAGGTGACATTCCATGTCCCCACTGTGAGGGTTGATGTCCAGGGATTGGGTCGTCGAGGCACCCCGCCACGACTGCTACCCAGCCCACAATGCACCGGCCTGCCATGGTCCTTCCTGCGGGTGGTGGGCCTACAGGAAAGCGGCCCCACGTCGCCGTTTCGGGCTGAGCCCGGCCGGGTCCCACGGGCAAAGACCCGGCCACCAGGCGCTCGCCTACGAGCCCCAACCCCAGGCCTGGCTCCAGGGAGGGGCCCCGGTGATGCCGATCCGGGCGACGTTACGGTCCTTTGTTCTTTCTCCTCCATGATTGGCGTGAACCGCTCTTAGTCTGGCCCGTCACCTAGGACCCGTTTGCCATGGGAGACCCTACCAGGGGTGTAATGCCCCCGACAACATAGCTCCTAGGATCACTCGGGCACACAAACCCCTCCACCACAGTAAGGTCGCGGTTCAAGGAGGTGAAAAATGTGATTGTTCAGTGAAATTTTTGATGAATTAAATTGATGAAAATCACTCAGGCCTTTGAATATTGCTTACTAATAATAGTCTTTACAAAATGCTGGTCCAAAGAATGAATGGTGGTGAATGGGACTGAGCTGGTTACAGCTATTTCAAGCCTTATAATAACTTCTCACAAAGAAAAAGTATGGTTATATCATACATTTCCTGACTCCTCAAAGTCCATTGGGTATTGTGGTTGTTGTCTTTTGGGTCGTTGATATCTCTTGATCCCAGAAGATAAAATTAACTAGATAGTTTAGGCGAAAAATTGTATGGAAATGTGTGTAATTTATGGTTTAAGGAGGCCGTTTGACCTCTATGTTTGTCAGAAAAACACAACCATGGGCTCAGATAAAAGCTGAGAAGGTCCCTTTACATTGATACCAAACAATCATATATCTACTATTGACAAATAGGAAACTGATCACCATTTCTAACTTTAGACGACAAATCAATAGTTGTGCTAATTAATCAATAATTATGACTAAACGATAACTTTGACAGCTTAGCATACGGCAGAAATGGATTCAGCACAAAAAAATCATACAGAAACAATAGAGAAAGTGCTTTTCCTCAAAAATGCCTACCATGTTGTTTTCTAAGGGGCTTTTCAATTTTCGGCCCTGACTATGAGGGGAGATCCTCTGAATACCAACAAGACATGAGTTACAAGAAGGACGAGGACAGACGCTTCTTTTCATGCTGTATCCAAGTTAGTTTCTTCTTCTCTTGTTTATTTCTTGAGTGTGTAAATACTAGTGGTGGGGGGGAAAAAATCGATATTGCAATATATTGTTGCGCTCTCTGTCGCAATTAAAAAAAAAAAAAACTCACAAAAAGCACGCCCCCCCCCCCCCCCCCCCTTCATCTGATTGGTCCATATTTGATAGTTCCCCAAAAGTCACCAAATCACCAGGCCTGGCGATAAATTTGATATTTAATGGTTTTCATTAATGGGCGTGGCCTAATGGCTCAACAGCGCCCCCTAGAAAACTTTGTGCTTCAAGCCCCACAATACGGTTTCAGGTACATGTACGGAAATTGGTACACACCTGTATCATGTCGCAACTTAAAGAAAAGTCTCTTGGCGCCATGGCCGAAACCGAACAGGAAGTCGGCCATTTTGAATTAATCGTGTGATCTCTTCGCCGTTTCTTCGCCCGAACCGTAACGTGCACTCAGGTGTGTTATACATCAAAATGTGCGTCTCCATCCTGCGATGATGCACATTACTTTTCTCAGTCAAAAGCGTTACTGTGGCGACGCTAGACGCCAAAAAGCCCCCCCTTCATCTGGTTGGTCCATATTTGATAGTTCCTACTTTCTGCCATAACTTTTGAATGGTTTGACATAAAGAGTTGTGGGTGGTGTCATTGGACTCGGTTTTGAGTCCTTGACCTTCATTGGCATGAATTAGCCCCACCCCTTCTTCTGATTGGTCGATATCTGATAGTTCCTACTTTCTGCCATAACTTTTGAATGGTTTGATATAGTCGTGGGTGGTTTCATCTGCTAAATGTCCAGGCCTGAAGAATCTACATCAAGTCATACAAGCTTCCACTGCAGCCTGAACGTGCACAAGGGTGGAGGGCCCGTTCATCGCTGCTTGCAGCTTTAATTCTGCATTGTATTTATGTGCAGCCGTGAGCGTGTGAGAACGGAAATCTGATTAATACTACCGTATCTAACTCAGCACACCTTTTTCTCCCCCAACAAATTCAATTTGATGCTTCCTCAGCAGAGCATGATGCTCTCCGATGGGCTCGGCGGTGCCATCTGTGATGAAGCTCGACACATTTTCTCTGGCTCCTCTATTCCGCGACTCATCTTCTGAGGATTTAAACAGATCAAATTTGACTCAAGGACACTTTTCCTCTTGAAGCAAAAACAGAAACCACAATGGCCGTTTGTCAGCCAGCGTGTAGCTCTGCTCAAACGCGTCTGCAGGATATTACAACGTCCTCTCATGAAACAGTTGTATGTTAGAATCTGGTGGACCTGTATAGTTACTGACCATGATATGAGTGAGGGGCCTTTTCTTGACACTGTGGACATGATGACACATAAAATGTGTGGGGGGGGGGGGCGCAGGCTCTGAAGCTCCGGCCTGCAAACATGCACAAAAGAGAAAAAAGGGGGCCAGCACAAAAACTACAGGAACGATGGACAAAAACGAGCTATGAGATACTTATAATAAATAAAAATGGAGGAAAAGAAGGGTGAGAGGCACCGCCCAGTGGATCATGTCGGTACCCCGCTGCAGCATAAGCCTATAGCAGCATATCTACCACCAAGCTATGTTTGAGACTAACTATTATAGTCTTGTTCTATAGCTGCAACTATGACTACTGACTCTAACACACTAGAGTTTACACTAACTAGAGACTAGAAAGAGGTTTTATATCACATGATTTAAGACCTTTTTGCATGGGCTTGTAGACAAGCCTTAGTTTCAGTAGCGTTAGTTGCATAGCGTTAGTTGCGTAGCGTTAGTTGCGTAGCGTTAGTTGCGTAGCGTTAGTTGCGTAGCGTTAGTTGCGTAGCGTTAGTTGCGTAGCGTTAGTTGCGTAGCAGTCAACAGTAAACATGGCACCCAAGCGATACAAGCGCTCGGAAGTCTGGTTAGATTTTAGTAGAAAAGAGCAGGGAAACTTGCAGTACTTGTCAGGTGGATGTTTCGTCAAAGGGAGGAAATATACCAAAAATGCCAAAATATTGATGAGAATCGATAAAGAACCAAATAAAGAACCAAATCAAATCAATCGATAAAGAACCAAATAATTAAGTAAAATCAAAAATGGAATTGGAATCATATTAAATCTTATCATTCCCATCCTTAGTCCTGGTACAAACAACTCGCACCACTCTTTTCTTCCCTTGTCCATTTTCATACGTATGAATAGGGTCCATTTCCCGTCTGTGTTTTGTAGAACAAACGTGGTTGTGATCAGTCTCACCGTGTGAACCCCACCACTATTTCAAGACTTTCAATGAGAAAACGATGAGTTGTACCATCTGAACAGCACCGAAATTGCTAACGACATCAATTTCTTCTCTGAGAGAAGTGTTAATGCACTTCTTTCTTGGCTTTGTGTTCACATCTACACCTGACGCTCCCATCCAGCAAGCTGCCAAAGCCACCGCTTCCACAGAGGTGTTTATGCATGTTTATGAGGAGTTAATCAAGTTGATTTTATTAGGAGCACATGAGTGCTCTTAATTTGAAGCACTTAGCGTGTACTTAGCTCTCACTTTGCTTCTGCATTGAGGCATAGATCTTACTTGTGTCATGATACAGATTAACGTGTTAACAATCATTTAAGTGCTGTATTTAACTTTTAAAAATCATATTAGCACAATATAAACATTATTTTTATGTAGATGTGTACACACATATTGTAACGAACTGTTAATGTTGAATGTTGAATGTTAAACTGTTCTGTTCTGTTGTTGCTTATCTACTCGTATAGAAGCATAGAATCTTTACAACAATGTTTTACGCATCATCAATCGTTTTTATAACGTTAATTTTGCAGATGTTTGAAATCACTAAACGGAACCTTCTTAGACTGAATAATTCAGTCACAACAACAGGCCTCCTTCAACTAGACTTGTGACAAATAAAGCAACAAAAGGAACAATCACCTACATTAAAGTGTCATGACAACTATATTTTGAAGAGTTGGCAAATTACCCTCTTTGCTGCGAAATGGAACTTCTATTATATCCATTAAGTGTGTTGCATGCTCCATTTCAGATGATGGAGGGAGCACAGATGAAGTGAGAGAGATGGAAGAGAAATGGGGAGATTAACTGGGCCATTAGTCTAAAATGACTCCTGTGAAGGGGGATCAGAAAACAAACAGGGCTTTAGAGAGCTGCTGACAGCGTTAGCACGGGCAATTACCATCTTTTTTTATTGTGATGGTGTTTACAGTGATAATTATTGCCTCGCCGTGATGCAGCACGACTGGTGAGGATGCAACAGTCACATATCCACTTAGAAAAGGAGACATAGGACGCAACTCTGTGTGTTAGGCAAGGAAACCAACAATCACTGTCATTAAAAATATAAAACAAATTAAAGCTGCAAGCAGCGATGAACGGTCCTCCACCCTTGTGCACGTTCAGGCTGCAGTGGAAGCTTGTATGACTTGCATGTAGATTCTTCAGGCCTGGACATTTAGTGGATGAAACCACCCACGACTCTATATCAAACCATTCAAAAAGTTATGGCAAAAAGTAGGAACTATCAGATATTGACCAATCAGATGAAGGGGCGGGGCTAATTTGCACCAATTATGTTCAAGGACTCTGTGGCAGGGTGGAGGAGGTGGCAGCCACTCAGGCTGACGGGACACAGGTGTGGCCCGTCAGCCTCTCCACCCTGCCAGCCTTATAAGAGAAGACACAGAGTTTCGTTCAGAACCCTTTTATTAACTCACACCCAGGACACACGTGCACAAGCACCGCACACACAGCTCAGCAGCCTCAGTCTGACCACCATTCTCAGCAGCAGCTCCTCCGTCTCTCCCTTATAAGGCTGGCAGGGTGGAGAGGCTGACGGGCCACACCTGTGTCCCGTCAGCCTGAGTGGCTGCACCTCCTCCACCCTGCCACACACTCAAAACCGAGTCCATTGATACAACCCACAAGTCTTTATTAAACTGAATTTATTTTTCTGCTGCCATCTTGACCAGGACTCCCTGGCAGAAGAGATATTGTATATCAATTGGACTTTCCTGGATAAATAAAGGATACATTTATGTCAAACCATTCAAAAGTTATGGCAGAAAGTAGGAACTATCAAATATGGACCATCGTCCACATCTATCGTCGCACGGTAACGCTTTTGACTGAGAAAAGTAATGCGCATCGTTGCAGGATCTAGACGCACATTTTGATGTATAACACACCTGGGTGCATGTTACGGTTAGGGCGAAGAAGCGGCCGAAGAAATGGCATAAATTGCGGCAAAATTACACGATTAATTCAAAAGGCGGAGGCGGTCTCAGACGCACTTGCTCTTGGTGAGGAGGTGGTCCTGGACGCGAGAAAAGTCATGCGCGTCGTCGCGGGATGGACACGCACATTTTGATGTATAACACACCTGGTGCACGTTACGGTTCGGGCCGCATTAACTGCCGAAGGAATGGCATAAATTGCGCCAAAATTACACGATTAATTCAAAATGGCCGACTTCCTGTTCGGTTTCGGCCATGGCGCCAAGAGACTTTTCTTTAAGTTGTAATAGACGCTTTATAAATAAAATAGAATGGAGTTGAATTTAATTACTTGGGGGTTACTCTCAGGTTACTCTGGAGTTACTCTCAGGTTACTCCAGTGTTTCTCAATCCTGGTCCTCGTGGGCCCCTGTCCTGCATCTTTTAGATCAGTGTCTCCCAACCTGGGGTCCGGGCCACCCCTGGGGGGGGCGCCTGAGATCTATGGAGGGGCCCGAAACTTTGTCTGCTTTGAAGATATGCAGTTGTACAAATTATATTTGCGCATGTTAATAAATAAAAAATCATAATAACACACCTAATAGAATACTGTAATCCAAGTCTGTATAAACCCACTTAGAAATATATTTTGGTCATTTTAAATACAAAAAATATTAGAATAATAAAAAAAGTTATTTAGCAGGATAAAAATTTAAAAATGTATTATTATATTATTATTCAACATTTAATCATACTACTACTACTCCGACAGGTTGTTAAAGGAAAAGTGTTAAACATTTTTGCTCCCATATTAAGAGACATTTTTCAGAAATATTTTTATGTCCTTGCAATTACTTTTTGTGCGTATTTTATACATTGGTGATACAAAATGAAGTGAGAAAAACAAAGTCATATGTATACAGGGTGAACCAAAGAGAAATGTATCAAAAAAACATAATTAATGTTCATTTTTTCAATTAAAGATTTGTAACGAATCACTTTTTGGTGCCAGTAGGTACGGCTCGGGGGGCCCAGCTGGTCTTAGACACAAGTAGGGGGGAACAAGGAAAAAAGGTTGGGAAGCACTGTTTTAGATGTTTCCCTGCACCAACACACCTGATTCTAATTAAAGGTCATCATTAGCTTGTCACCAAGGTCTGCACAACTCTGTTGATGACACAGGTACTTTTATCACGGTGTGCTGAAGCAGGAAACATCTAAAACATGCAGGACAGGGGCCCACGAGGACCAGGGTTGAGAAACACTGGTCTAATATGAATTTCCATGATGAAAATGACCAAGAAGAAAACAATAAATCTATACGAGCCAATAGTATTGTGGGAGCTAATCATGACGCACTGATTAGTGTGAGATAACCGTTTACTTCTTTATGTCTTTATAATCAACTTTATGGAAATGTGGATATTTTCAACATCTTCACACGCTCCGATGAATCGATGCGTCGGTATTTATGGAAATGTGGATATTTTCAACATCTTCACACGCTTCCGATGAATCGATGCGTCGGTAGGAAAACTCTGGCTCTATATGGACTCGATACGTCGTACCGCAAAGCGCTGGCTCTCTCTCCATCAGTCATCGCCGCGATGGAATATTAACTCGAACATGTCTGAATGAAAAACTGCCATTGGCCCTCAGAAATGGCTGAGGCCATTAATGTTATGTATGTCATGTCTGGCATGACGGGGGGACGGGGCATGGGGGGGTAATAAAACCTAGATGGGTTGATGGTCAAAGAAAACAGATCTTAAATGAAGAGCTGCAGCATCCGGTC